>NC_081841.1:199797375-199842375 GCF_963259705.1 Myotis daubentonii
GTGTTGGAATCATTAGAAAATTCTTTCTCTCAAAGGTCCTTTTGGACTCTCTAGGACAGCTTTTTAGATAATTAATGGCCATTCTACACCCCCTAAGCTTTTTCTCTTTTTTTTAGGCTAAACTTGCCCAGTTCCTTTAACCATTGTGTGGGTGCCATTTTCCCTTGTTTTTGTTGTGAAATATAACATGTGCAAAGAAAAGTACCCTAAACATATATGTACAGCTTGATTAATAATTTTTCATTGTTTTTCTTCATAGATGGATAATTTCATTCCTAAACCATAGGGTTTAGTTTTACCAATTTGAAATCTTTATATGAAGGATGTCATACTGTATTTATTCCTTTGTGCATTCTTTTCTGCTTAACACTATGCTAATGAGATTTGTCCATATGAATTTTGTTGTTATAACTTGTTCATATTTATTGACCTAGAACATTGTATACCTATACATGTATCTATTACCATTTTATTGATACATAATAACTTATTGGTTATTCCACTATATGCCAGCAGCATGATTTGCTTGTGTGTTCTATCACTGATGAACTTTTGAGTTGTTTCCAGTTTGGGGCCATTACAAACAGTGCTGGGATGAGTGTTTATCTCCATATACACCAGTGTGCATTTCACTAGGACACATGCGCAGAAGCAGCATGCTGGATCACAGGGCATGCACATCTTCAACTGTACCAAACTCGTGTCCAAAATAATTGGGTTAAGTCACAGCACAATCAGTAGAGTTTACATGTCCTGTGGTAGACCCAAAAGTGTGCCGAATGGATCCTTCTTCCAAAAAGACTCACTGTCCAGCTCAGCAAGTTCAGGGTCGGCCTCCACTCAGAGCTACCTTTGCCTTAGGACACGCCCTTCCTGGGACAGCTTGTCTCTGATAATTGTGGGGTGGGGGAAAAAAGGGGAGCCCGTCCTGGACCACTGTGGGACGGTTCTGATGGGTGACTCTCCAGAGGACTCCATCAAGACTTTGTGAACTTGTACCTTAGCTCTCTTCCTGTTTCCCCCCGACTTCCCTTGACTAGAGGCTGATTCCTCATAAATTTCTCCTACACCAGCTTCCATCTCACAGTCTGCTTCCTGAGAAGCTCCTGCTGCTCCTCATCCTTGACAACATTTGGTACCAACAGACTCTTAAAATTTTGCCAATCTGGTTGGTATTTAAAGATATCTCATTGTGTCTCTTTTTCTTTAGTTAACATTTCAAAAATCAGGTTCATTGTGGTATAATTTACATACGGGTAAATTTCCTTCTTTTGAAGTGTATAGTTTCATGACTTTTAACAACTGTATAACATCCTCATGTATTCACCACCACATATAGTCACCACCACAACCAAGAGAGAACATTTCCATCACCCCCAAATTCCCTCATGCCCCTGTGCTGTCAATCCCATACCTCCAGCACCGACTGTTTTCTGTCACTATAAGTTGCCTTTTCCAGATGTTTGATAAATGGAATCATCCTGAAAATACTCTCTGAGTAGTATTCTGTTGTGTGAATATTTCACAGTTCATCATTCTCCTCTTGATGGGCATTTAGAATGTTTCCAGTTTTGGGCAGTTATGACTAAAGCCTCCAAGACAAGCTTAGTACAAGTCTTTTTATGGATTTATGCTTTATTTCTCTTAGGTAAATATGAAGGAAAGACATTGCTGGTTCATGGGGTAGGTGTAATTTTGACTTTATATATTATGAGACCACCAAACAGTTTTCCAAAGTTTTATCATTTTACACTTTATATACCAGAGATCTTATGAGAGTTATGATTGCCTTACATCCCTGCCAACACTTGCTATATCCCATCATTTTAATTTTAGCTATTCTAGTATAGGTAATGATTTTTTGGGTATTTAATTAATTAATTAATTAATTTATTTTTGCCCTTGTGACTTTTCCTTGACCATTTTTATGTTGACTTGGGTAAAGTGTCTTGTTTAAATCTTTTACTCATTTTAAAATTTGATTGTTTTCTTATAATGGAGTTGTTAAGAGTTCCTTGTATATACCAAACAGATTCATTAACAAATATGTCTTTTGCAAATACTTCCTCCTAATCCTTGCTTTGTACCTTTATCTTCTTAAGACTATATTTTGAAGAGATGTTTTTAATTTTGATGAAGTCCAATTTGTCAAAAATTTTTCATGGTTTGAGCTTTTTGTGTTGATCTAAAAACTTTTGTGCTTACCTCAAATCAAATAATTTGCCTTATGTTTTCTTCTAAAAATTTTATTTTCTCATTATGCTTTAGCTTGTATTTTTCTCATTTCTCTGAGAATGAGCATTTTTCATTAATTTATTTTCCATATGGGTTTTCTATTTGGTGATCTATTTAAGCCTTTTGATGATTTTTCTATAAAGTCATCTTTATCTTATTGATTTGTAGGAATTTTTGTATATTCTGGAAAGTATTCTTTATTAGTTTTATCCATTATTTATATCTGTGGCTTGTCTTTCTAGTATCTTTGTGGTATCATTTGATGAATTGAAGTTCTTAATATTAAGGAATTTGAACTTGTTTTATTTCCTTTATGATTAATGCTTTATGTCTCCTATTTAACAATTTCTTTCCTACTCTGAGGTTACATATATGGGGTGGGGAAAAAGAAGGTTTATAGTTGTGAGTGCACAAAATACTGTTTATTCTTATATTATTATTTATTAATTATTGTATTATTTTCCATATGAACAACTATAAACCTCTTTTTGCCCAGCCCTGTGTATTCTCTATCAAAGGTTCTCAACTTTCTCAATTCATGGTGCCCTTATGTCTCAGTTGTTTTTCATGGTATGCTTAGATCAAAAGAAATACCCAACACTTCTATTTATTAGGTACCTGGTCCAAACAACTCAACCATTTATGTTCTAACTATTATATAGTCACTTAAGAACATAGTATACATATACAGGAAAAATAATGTACTCTTTATTTTTAAAGAATTGCAATTACTTACTAAGGGATATGTGTACCTGTTGGCATTGCACAACATCTCAAACCTGGGAACAAGGTTTCATATAGATCTTTAGGGGATATTTGCTTTAAATTACAGCAACTGCTGAAAACCTAGCTTTACAAAGAAATGATATCATTGAAGGAATTGTAGCTTGATTTAATGTTGAAACTATCTAGAGCTAGTCATTTGAAAAATATACATTTTTATTTATGAATAGGAAGGGAGAGAGAGAGAGAGGAAAGAGAGAGAGAGAAACATCAATGATGATAGAGAATCATTGATCAGCTGCCTCCTGCATGCCCCCCACTGGGAATTGAGCCTGCAACCCAGGTCCTTGACTGGAATTGAACCCAGAACTCTTTAGTCTGCAGGTTGACACTCTATCCACTAAGCCAAACCACGTAGGGCTAGAGCTAGTCATTTGTTCAGGGTTGGACAAGTGTCAAGAATCCCTGTATTTCCCTCATTAATTAAAAATATCCCATGACACCAAAAATAAATAAATAAATAAATAAATAGATAAATAAATAAAAAATATATCCCATGACACAGCTGTAAGTTTGATGCTGTGTCCTAGGTCACCTCAGTGAATAGTTTGGGACTCATGGTGCCATATCCTGTTTGAAATCTCTATTGTTTTGCTTTTTGTAGGTAGGTCTTCAAGCCATCCTGAATTGGGTTTTGTGTATAGTGTGAGCTAGAGATCCAACTTAGTTTTTCCCAAATGGATATGTAATCTCAGATCATGCCATCCATTTCTCATTGATCTTCAATGACACCTCTGTCATATATCAAGTGTCTGTATATGTGGAGGTCTATCCCATACCCATATTATATTATCTTCATTGCTATAGATTTATAATAAGTCTTGCAATCTGATAGAGCAGGTCCTCCCACTTTTTCTGCCTCTTCTGGAGTGCTTTGCTTAATCTTAGCTTTTTGCATTTCCATATGAATTTTAGAACCAACTTGTCAAGTTCTAAAAAAAAATCTTGTCATAACTTTTATTTAAATAGCACCAAATCTACAAAAAAATAAAATAAAAATTGGGAGTATTTAAACGTTTACAATATTGAGTCTTATACTTAATGAATATGGTATACTAGATTTTCTTTGATGTCTTAAAATAAAGTTTTATAATTATCTTCATAAAGACTTAGGTGCTTTGCTATAAATGGTATCTTTAAAAACATTTCATTTTCTGTTTGATGGTATATAGGGATATTTAAAAAATTTGTTATAATTTAATACCTATTGACAGGTTATGAAAATAATAGAAGCTTTAAACCTGAGTCACTAATTATTTACATTTTGCCCATTTGCTTTATCAAATAAAATATATACATATTTGTAAATATATATGTATTTTTGTGTATGTACATATATATGTAAACTAGAGGCCCAGTACTTGAATTCGTGCACCAGTGGGGTCCCTCGGCCTGGCCTGTGGGATTAGGCCGAAACTGGCTCTCCAATATCCTCCAAGGGTTCCCAGATTACAAGAGGGCGAAGGCCAGGCCAAGGGACCCCACTGATGCACAATCAGGGCAGGGGAGGGATGCGGGAGGTTGGTCAGCTGGGGAGGGACTGTGGGAGCGCTCTAGGGTGTGTCCATTTTGCTCAGCCCTGATTGGCCGGACCCCAGCAGCAAGCTAACCTACTGGTCAGAGCTCTACCCCATGGTGGTCAGTGCATGTCATAGTGAGCGGTTGAGCGACTTTAGAGTATCATTGGTATATTATGCTTTGATTGGTTGAACGGCCGACCGGTCCGCCGGACACTTAGCATATTAGGTTTTTATTATATAGGATAGTCCAAAATTATTGTATTAAGTCACAATCAATGAGTGTGTTCACTTTTCTGTGGTAGACCTGAAAGTATGCTGCACTGATCCTTCAAGTTTTGAAATGTATAAAGCCTTGATTTATGGCCTTGTGTATGGTCTGTCTTGGTGAATGTTCCATGTGGCCTCTCCACCTTTTTTCCTTTGTATCATTAATATATACTATGGCATAAAATTTAAGAATCTATCAGGTATGGTTCTGAGTCTTTGGGTTACTAATATTTTATATATTATATTTACATATGTTTACAATTCCACAATACAGTGTCATAGTTTAAAAGATAGTTATATGCCTTTAAAAGAAATTACAAGAAAGAAATATAGTCTTTTTTGTACTATTAATCATTTTTGGTGCTTTGTATTTTTCTCAGTATATCCGAGTTTCAATCTGGAATTATTTTCCTTCAATTTGAAGAACTTTTTGCATTTCTTATAGTTCAGGTTTATTGCTGATTATTTCCTTTAGTTTTTTTTTTGTTCTAAAATATGTGTGTTTCATCATCATTTTTGAAAAATATTTTCTTTTGCTGTGTCATTTTAGGATGATAGATTTCCCCCTTTTTCTTTTGGCTTTCATTGATTTTTATGGGCAACTTAACCATAATTTCTATGTATCCAATATATCAGTTTCCTCTTACTGCTTTCAAGATTATCTATTTATCATTAGTTTTCAACATTTTTACTATAATCTACCTATGTGTGGTTTTTATTGTAATTATGCTTGCAAGGATTTGCTGACATCCTTAGATGTATAAGTATACATTTTTTTCACATAAATTTGGAAAAATTTTGACCATATTTCTTAAATATTTATTCCTTCCTAGTCTTTCCTGTCCTTCTGGGATTCAGATTACATGTATGTTAGACCTCTTGATTTTGTCCTGCAGGTAATTGAAGTTCTGTTCCTTTCTCAAAAACATTTTCTTCTTTTTTTATTCAGATTGGATACTAATGATTTATCAGTATTCATACTGGCCCTATCTTCTACTGTCTTCAATATGCTATTAAGGCTATCTAGTCAACTATTCATTTTAGAGATTACAATTTTCAATTCTAAATTTTCATTTGGTTATTTTCTAAAGTTTCTATTTCTCTGCTGAGATCCCTATCTGTTTGTTGATTATGACATCAGTTCCTTAAAGTCCTTGTACATATTAATAATGGTTTCTTTAAGTTCTTGTCTGCTAGTGTCTAGATCATCTAGAGGTTGGTTTATATGGACATTTTCTTACTTGACTCTAGGTCACCTTTTTCTGTTTATTTCCCCTTCCATGTTTAGTAATATTTTATTGTACATTAGGTGTTGTTAATGATAAGTTGATGATAAGAGACTCTAGATTCTGTTATCTTCCTTTGAAGAATGTTTATTTTTATCCTAGCAAGTAGTCAACATGGCTGGGCTCAAACTCTAAACTAGTTCCCCTGGAGTAAGCAATAGTTGAAATTCTCACCCAGTTCTTTCAGTTATACCAGGTGTAACAGTTAATAATGCGGATTTTTGTAATCAAAGAAAACATGATAATTTCAAGAGAAACATCAAAAGTGCTTTATTCAAAGTAATGTCCATCACTAGCTACACATTTTCCCCATCTTTCAATTAATTTGTAGATACCGTCCCAATAGAACTTCTCTTGTTTTGAGGCAAAACATTCAGAAACCTACCTTTCCACTTCGTACGTTTTGACGTGCTGCTCAGAAAGTGCATGTGCCATCGATTGGAACAAGTGGTAATCTGAAGGAGCAAGGTCTGGTGAATACAGCAGGTGGGTTAATACTTCTCAGGCAAGATCTTTCAACGTGTCTTTAACTGGTTTTGAAGTGTGTGATGGTGTGTTATCATGAAGCAAAATTACTTTGCCGTGTCTTCTGGCACATTCTGGTCATTTCACGATCAAAGCATGGTTCAAATTGATTATTTGTTGTCAGTAGCGATCAGTGTTAACAGTTTCACCCGGTTTTAGAAGCTCATAATACACCACACCTTCCTGATCCCACCAAACGCAGAGCATTGTCTTCTTTCCAAAGAGATTTAGCCTTGCAGTCAATGTTGATGGTTTACCTAGATCAACCTATGATTTTGTGCATTTGGGATTCTCAAAATAAATCCACTTTTCATTGCCAGTCACAATTTGAGGCAAAAAAGACTTTTATGCTGTTGAAGCAACATTTTACTGATGACTTTTCGGTTTTCCATTTGTCTTTCGTTCAGTTGATGTGGCACCCATTTTCCTTCCTTTAAAATCTTTCACCTTGCTTGTAATTGATAGGAAATTGTTTGCTGAGTAACATTTAATCTTTCTGCAAGTTGTTTTTGAGTTTGACATGCATCTTTATCCAATAATGCTTGTAGTTGTTGGTCTTCAAACTTTTCCGGTTGACCTGGACGCCTTTCATATTGAAATCATCACTTTTAAAGCATTTAAACCAGCGTTCACAAGTATCTTGAGATGGAGCATGTTCACCATAAGCTTCCTGAAGTATACATTAACTTTCAGCAGCACTTTTATTCAAAATAAAGTAATGAATTAAAACTTCCCGGAAATGCTCTTTTTTTGGCATGAAATTTGACATTTTTAAGCGTAAAAATATCTATGATGTTAACACCTTCAGAAAATTTGACATATGAAGATTTGAAGCTTGCTGTCAATACAACAAAATAGCATACATATCAAATCGCATATATATTAACATATGTGTAACTCCATCTATTGAAAAAAAAATCCGCATTATTAACTGATACAACTGAAACAGCTGTTGTTTCCTATTGATCTCCTTAGAATCTCTACCATATATGTGTAGTTCAGGGGTTGGTCAAGGATTTGGGTGAAACTATATGTAGATTTGGAGGCTTTCCTCATGTCTCACTCTTTCAGAATTTTCCCTCTTAATATTTAGCTGCTCTAGGAGCCCATTTGCTGATGCTTTCTTAAGCTGGGGAGCCAGAAGCTTCCTTTTGACATGTAGATGTCCCACCTATGCTATACAGAGTGTAGTATTCTTGGGCAAAAACAGACCCAGGACAATTTCCTTATTTCAAGGTTTGACTCTTCACCAGTTTCTGACTGCTTTTGATGGTCCTCTAAGACCTCAAGTAGTTAGTTTTAAAAGTATTTTATAAATGTTATTCGTGGAAGTATTAGCTCAATACAAATACTCTGCCTTATCTCAGAATGGTTCTTATAATTGATATTTGTATATAGATTTCATATATAGAAACCTTGACATTTTTATTAATTCTAAAAATTCATCTGTAGATTCTTCTATATTTTAAAATATATATATAAGAATATTATATGTGTATTATGACAATATTGTTTCTTCTTTTCCATTCACTATCTATTTTACTTATTATATTCTATTTTTTATTTCTAGTTTTCAATTACAGTTTACTTTCAATATTATTTTGTATTGGTTTTAGGTGTATAGCATAGTTACTATCTATTTTGTTCCTGTGATTTGCCTAACTGCATGAGCTAATATAATATTTTAAAAAAATAGTATAAAAGAATCTTTTATTTTGTCCATATCACAAAGGGAAAGCTTTCAAAGTTTAACCCGTAAGTTATGTATTATAATATCTATAAATTTTTTAAGGTTAAATTTTAAACTTTACCATACTAAGCAAATTACTTCCGTTTCTTGGCACCAAAAGTATTTTAAAAATTTATGAATGAACATTAAATTTTATCAAGTACATTTTTCCATTTATTGAGATATTTTAACCATATTTTCTTTAATATATTAATGTATTGAGTTACACTAATTAATTTTCTAATATTTAATTAACTTTGCATTTTTGAAATATATCAAATTTGGTAAGATTATTATACTTTTTTATATATTGCTGAATTCATCTTAGTAGCATTTTGTTTAGGATTCTTGTTTTATGTTCATGAATAACATAGAAAGACAATTTACCATTTGTACTATCCTTGTTGAGTTCACTATAAAAACTATGCTAGCCTCAGATAGTGAGTTAGGAAGGGGTATGTATGATTGGAATTATTTTTTTCTTCACTATTAGGCAGAACCTGCTGGTGAAGCCATCTGGGTAGTAGGTTGCTCTGTAGGAAGATTTTTGACTTCTGCCTAAATTTTTTAAATGGTTAGAACATATAGGTTTTTCCTTTTTCTTTTGCCAGTTTTAGTAAGATATATTGATACTAGTTATTAAGCTGTTGCTTTTTCTTTCCAAGCACACCCTTGTAGTTTCTGTTTTGTGATACCAATGCTAGGACTCTGCAAACAACCTTTCTCCTTTGTCATGTGGCTTCCTCTTAGGTCTGCACTAGGGAATCCTAGAAGGAGTTTGGAAGGCAGGAGCCAAAAAGGCACTTCTACTTTTATTTACTTTTGTACCTATCAGCAATGCTCAGAGAGAATATTTCCTTCTAGAGGCAGCAATTAGGTCTGTCCTTCAGCTCTTTTCAGTACTCCTACAACCAGCCTCGTTGTTACCCTTCAGAGGGGTCATCAGTAGCTGGAGGAGGTCAACAGCCTGAGACCTTTTTTGAGGTCCAAGTCCCAGCTCCTTGATTTCCTCTTATGAACTCCTGAGGAATTAGCAGCAGCTAAGTATGCCCTATCCGTAGTGGTGTGAGTTCCAATTTATTGATGTTTCTACTCCAGCCTTCTAGTTCTGATAACCTCAATTGCTTCCTTTTGTCCACCACCCCTAGCTGTGGAAGCTGCTTTTCCAGTTATCTCAATGATAGCTTGATATTTTCTTTTTGCTTTATCAGCCTTCCAGTAGTCAGTTAATTTTTTTCTTTTCTGTTGCTATACCTATGGTGGTCTAGTTTCCTGATTGGACATTGGCTGGTACAATACTTGGTAATGGAAGTGGTCATAAGAAAAATAACCCTTAAAAATGTTGGAGCTTGGTAGTAATAATATGATAAAAATTTCACTTATGATTGATTGTGTTAAAGTAGATACTGGACTTGACTAATACGGCAATAGCTACAAAACCCTTCATGTGGAATAGTTGCTTCCAACTGTTTGCGAGAACTCACATATAGACAATGACAAGTTTAAACTCTCAATTTAAATGTTCAGACAACCAGGGTGCTTTGCAGAGACTCTAGAAAATCTCTTTCCATGTACAGGGCCAATCTTGATGAAAATTAGGCTTGGAATTTAGTTGTGTGGATTGCAGAATTATAAGTTGAAGTCACAGACACACCAAGTTTCTACCTGAGTTGACTTGTTTGAAATTGAGAATCTTGAACTTCCAAGTCTCCCTAAGCTTCCCTTGTTACAGGAGGTGGTCTGCTCTTTTTAAGGTGGATGAGATCAGCTGTCCTTTCTTGAAGACCCAGTAATAATGGCATGTAGAGCAGTTGCCTTGCAAAGAAATGCCTATTCTCCTCAAACCTCCAAGCACCCATCCGTTGATGCCTTTGTCTGGCCTGAAAAAAAATAGTTTATATTCCAAAATCAATGCAAGATGTACTACGTTTTATCAGCATGAATCTTAGGGAAACACATGTGGGAATGGATCCTAAGGGTGTTAAAACAAGAACATAAAATTGTATCAAATTAAATTCTTTATATAGGTGCCCTTACCAGAGATGATCAACCTAATGTTAGAAGTGGCTCTGAAAATTAGTGTACTGATCAGTTGACTGAAACTTTGAAGTATGATGTAAAAGGTTGGCTCCAAATGTTTGATAAGATAGGAGTATGGGAATGGATTTATCATATGCAAACTGCATATCCTTCTTCTTACTATAACCCACAGAGGTCCTAGAAGACATTTGCTCTATTAAGGGGAGAAGTTGGAAAACATATTAGTGACAAGAGCATCAGCATCTTTGAAAAACATTATGGTGGCTTCTTTTATACACATGAGGAAATGCAACTACTAGATGTGTGCCCCGATTTCCATGGGGATTCCAGAGAATTAGTGAGCAAAGAATAGCTCTTAAGGCAAGAGACCAAATAGACATAATTGATATAATGGGCAGGTGGGACAACTAGGTAAACAGAATGAACTGCTGGGCTCTTTGGCCATGCCTAATTAATTGCTGTCTCTCTAGGAATGAAATAGATGAGCAGCCTACTAAAATATTTCTTCCTCTGTATAACAGAAACACTCTAGGTCTGACATCCAGGAACTTTACTGGGCACAATGGAGAGTCTTAGCTTCTTACCTAGGGTTCAGGCATACTGCAGATCACAGAGCCTGAGCCCCTTGGTTGAAGGGGAGGCTGGCTCCCTTGAGGACAAAGGTGCAACTCTGCTACAACTGTATTCTGCAAATATTCCCCCAAGACTTCCACAAAGGGGCCCTTGGCCATTTACTAGGCTTACCGTGCACTGGGGGAAGAAAAGAAAGGCTTCAGACCTTTTGGGGATTTAATGAACACAGACTTGTCTCTGAGTTGACACTAGTAACTGGGTCCCCAAATGCCATTATGATCCACAAGTGGGAACTGCTGATGATCAGGTGAGAAATGAAGTTTTGGCATAAATCCATCCCACAGATGGCTCAGTGGGCCCACAAATCCTCCCTGCATTTTCCCTTCCTTTTCCTGCATATGTAAATGGAATAGACATACTCAGCAATTTGGCAGAAATCCCACATTGGCTCCCTGACCCTTGGAATGAGGGCTATTGTTTGCTGATACTCTCTAGTGATCTAGATGTGTCTCCCCAAATAAACCTTAAGCTCCTGAGTATTGCAAATCTCACTTAATTGAATCTGTAAATGCCCCTCCTCCCCCAGCATAAATACTTGGGAGAGTTCTTTTTTTTTTTTAAAAAAAATATATTTTATTGATTTTTTACAGAGAGGAAGGGAGAGAGATAGAGAGCTAGAAACATCGATGAGAGAGAAACATCGATCAGCTGCCTCCTGCACATCCCCAGTAGGGGATGTGCCCGCAACCCAGGTACGTGCCCTTGACCGGAATCGAACCTGGGACCTTTCAGTCCACAGGCCGACGCTCTATCCACTGAGCCAAACCGGTTTTGGCGGGAGAGTTCTTTAAAATTAGATGCTCAACATGAACCTATTGACAGTGGTTTTGTAAAATCATGTCAATATCTCTAAGTATATAGGAGGAGTAAAGTAACTTGTGGGGTGGGTGGAAGAGATTCTGATGTTCTAGATAGGAGGAAAAACACCTAGCTTTCAGAAAGATAGAAGTCTTTGGTATTTAATCTTCCAGGCTCTGAGTCAGGTTCATAAAAGCATTTATAGAAGCCTACTTTAATATAAGACATGCTATTTAGGTTTACAGTTAAAAATTTCATTCAATCTTTATATCATGAAGTTTACTTCTTGGGAGGCGGAATTTATTAGTTACCACCTCAGCTTGCTAGTACCAGGTTCTGCCAGCCCTGTGACTTCTTTGCCTTGGAGGACAGTCTTGCCAGCTTTCTATCACTGATATCTTCTTGATTCAAGAAAAAGACAAAGGAATCAGGCTTGGAAGACTATCCAAGAGCTACTGGCAACTTTATATATATTCTTTCTTTCATTCTTTCCTTATTCCTGTAAGGTGCTCATGTTCAAACGTTGCCTTCTCAGGGAAGTTTTCTGTGTCTACCCTGGGATGTCTATCCTGATCTCTGATACTGCTGATGTCCTTCCCTCTATATCATTCTCCTTAGCTGATATCAGTGTTTGACATAAAACATGTTTGACCTATTTATTTATTTAATTTTATTTGATTTAAAAATTAAAAAAAAATTTCTATTACAGTTGACATTCAACACAGTATATTTGTTTCAGATGTACAGCATAGTGGTTAGACATTGACCTACTTTATTGTCAAGTCACCCTTAACTAGAATGTCTCTAGTGCTTAGGACAATGCCTGTCACATACTAGGCACTCAATAAATATTTTCTGATTCAATAAATGGATGAGAGAATAAACATCTCATTGTTCCCAGTGATCTATTGGCAAAAGTATTGGTTAATGGATAATCTGATTATTAGGACTAATAAAGGTATCCAGAACCAGCAGAAAGGTGATGCTCACTTTTCACCTTAGATTGGGGCATGATAAAAATTTTCTAGATCTTCCTCTGCCTCCAGTTCACAACAGTCTGTGATAATTTCACTTCCTTCTTTTCAACTCCAACTAATTTGGTCTCTTAGGTTAATAGCCTCTTACTACTATGCTGTGTCAATTTTTTTTTTATTTTTTATTTTTATTGGGATATATTCTATGTCAATTCTTGCTATTTTATCGGAATCTACTGATGTGGCTTTACAAGAGGAAAGATTCTTATAATTTCTCAAAGAACATCAGTGAGCACCTTGGGGACTGAGGAGAGCACTGGAATGAGTGTCTGCAGATTTAGGTTTATGTTCTGACTATGTAGAGAACTAGCTGTGGATCTTGAGCACCTAATTTAATTCAGTACATCTTTGACATTCACAAATTTATTCTTTGTGACTAATTTTGAAGTTCAATAGTGTGATAATTTTTGTTGAAGCATGAACTTGAGTCTTGGACACACATTTCTCAATGAGGACTGTTTGGCTATAAAGAACAGAAATCCGTTTAAACAGGTTTCAATAGAAAAGTGGCTAAGTAGAAAAGGCATGTGTGGTAGGGTACAACTGGACTCCAGGAAGACCTGAGAAGCAGCAACATAAAGGTTTCCCAGATTCTCAAACAGAATCTGTTCCATGGGAATTAAGAATTGGTCCCATGTAATCCTTTCTTCAGGACATGTTGATTGAGTGTATTTTATGACTTCAGTGCTGGCCAAGAGGTAATAAGATATAAGAGGAAACGTCAAACTCCATTTTTGCTCTCAACAAGTTCACTAGCTAGTTAAGACTCAAGAGTTCCCCTCACTTTGAGTACCAAGAGTTTGTGGCAGACAAAGTTCACTCCTCCTGGAAGTATTTCACATTATTGAGGAACTCCTGTGTCCTGGGGTAAACTCAAGAAGGCTTCAAGTAGGGATTTTTTTTCCTCCCAGGATATGTAGAATTTGCACTATAGATAAAAGAAAAGATGAGGAGGACAGAGAACCCTGAAGATGTGAATCTGGTAACGGCAATGAAGAGCAGAAGGATGGCAATAAGGAATTCCCACTAGAGAAAGGAATCCCCATTGGGCAGGACTGAGAAAGAAGTTGTGCCCATCTGGAAAATGGCTTGACATGCCAGGCTGGTGAGTTTAAACTTAATGGAGCAATATGGAGCCACAGTAGGTCCTTTTACAAATTTTTAAACTTTTAATGAATTTCATTTGTACAAATATATAAATGAACACACACACGGGCATAAATATAACATATAATGAACTAAGTACAATTAGTGTACCCTCTATTCCACTTAAGAATTAGAATGTAACCAATAACCTTGAAGTCCTTCTATATTCTTCTTCCCTATTCCCCAAGAGTGATTATTATTCTGAATTTTGTATGCATTATTCCCTTGCATTTAGGTTTAATTTTATTACATATGTTTAAAACTTAATAATATTTTAAGTTTATATATATATATATATTTTCTGGCTTATTATTTTGTATTATTAACCTTGCTTTTTTCTATGCCCCCCCCCTCCCTTTCTTGCCTTCTTTTGGATTGTTTGTTCTTTACTTTGTGTTTAAAGATAAGCCTTTAAATTTTATTTTGCACACTTAACAGTGTAAAATAGTAGCATCTTAATCTTACTCCCATCAAGAACAAGGATCTTGGAATGCTTCATTTCCCATCAACACCATCACCCCCAGCATTGCCCATATATTTTCGTTCTGGTTTTAAGCACACAAAATTACTACTTTTGTTTTATTTAGATGTTATCATTTTTATTATTTATCATTCTTGCAGTGCAGACTTTTTTTGGGGGATTATTTCACTTCTTAAAGTAAGTCCTTTAGTGAGGATATCTCAGTAGTAAACTGTTTCATTTTTTATCTGAAAGAAACTTGAAATATGAATTTTCTGGGGGACTGTCCAAGGTTGACAGTTACATTCCCCCCAGCACATTGGAGATATTATTCCATTACACTCTGGCTTTCATTGTCACAAGTGGTAAGTCTGTTTTAGCCTAATTACTGATTTCCTTTTTGTATTTGTATTTTTGGTGACAGTCTTTTTTTTTGCTGTCCTGTAGTTTTACTATAAGGTTCGTAGGTATGCATTTCATCTTATACATGTTTTGTTCAGTGTGTTTTCTTTTTTAAAAAAATCCTTACCTGAGGATATGTTTTTAATGATTTTAGAGAAAGAAGGAAGAGAGAGAGAGAGAGAGAGAGAGAGAGAGAGAGAGAGAGAGAGAGAGAGAGAAACATAGATATGAGAAGGAAACATCAATTGGTTGCCTCCCATATGCACCCTGACCAGAGGATTGAACCTGAAACCTGGCTATGTGCACTTGCTGGGAATTGAACCCACAACCTTTCATACTATGGGACGACACGCCAATGAACTTTGCCACACTGATCAGGGCCAGTTGTGTTTTCTTTATGTATAGAGTTATCTCTTTCACAAATTCTGGAAAATTCTTAGTCATTATCTCTTTGTATATTCTCTCTCTTCCGTTTTCTGTTTCAATTACATATGTGCTATGTGGGGAAGCACGGGACTTGGTTGGAAAGTCTATAAGGAGGAATCTTTGAAAGGTCGGGAGGCCTCTGGGGGACCTTGCTGAAGGCGGCAGCCCCTGCCTTGACTTTTCCAAACAAGTCTGATCCCCTGGGTGTTTTCCTAGAATCTTTATGTTTAGATTTCAAAATGTCCTTGTTTGAAAGACACCACAGATGCAGTGCTTTCTCAAGGATGCTTACCCTGCTAATTCTATCTAGAGGTTAATTTTAGTTCAAGCTGTTGTTATAATAAAAGCCTAAAGAGGCAGGTGAACAGGGCTACTTGCTCCTAAAGCAAAACAGTCCCTTAGCCTCTCTTTCACAGAAACATGTGTCAGAATAATCTATTCATCCATCGCTCAGGGTCTTGCCAGTCAGTCCTGGCAGTGCTATGCCTTCTAATTCTATCCGTTATGTTCCTTGACCTCTCTTTCATTTATACTTTCCATCTCCTATCTTTCTATTCTAGGTTCTACACAATTCATCAGTTCTCTTCTACTTCGCTATTCTTCAAGGTTGTCTAAGCTGATGTTAAACCTTTTGAGTTTTTAATGTCAATGATTGTATTTTAAATTTCAATTAAAAATTCTCCTTGTCATTAATGATACTCTCTTGCACTTTGTTCATTTCCCCACTTTTATCTCTTTTCTTTAAAAATTACAGTTTTATTACAATCACTCTCTGACAACCCAATATTCAAATTGGTTGGGGAGCATAAGTATGTCATTTACTATTTTTGCCAACACTAGCTTATGGCAGCCTGTCTCTCCTTGTGTTTGTTTCAGCTTACTCTTTGCTTGTTTGTATGTGTATATATGTGACCCTTAGAGACTTTTCTAACTTCCTTGAAAACACAAAACTACCCTTAAAAGTATGTTTGCTGTAATTTAGCCAGTAGAGTAGGGTCAGAAGATATTTTTAGAATGCTTAGTCTGCCATGTTGTCAGAAGTAAAAGTGCCATTGTAGATTCGTATGAAGAGAATTAAAACGAAAAGAAAGAAGTCAGAAGATATATTAGTTTACCTGAATTCAGACCCTGAGAAAAAAATCCTAGGCAGGAATTGAGGGAGTGGGGAAAATATGACAGCGATGGGAGAAAAGTCAACGCAGATACACTAATTAATGTGTTACTATGGGCAACTGGCTTTTGATCCTGCTGTGGCTCCATGCAGAATGTGCCTCAGGATTGTCTTCTCAATGGATGTAAAACTGTAATATTTGCACTCCATTTCATATCTCCCATTGATGATGGTTGCTCTTGGGGGTGTCAAATGCCCAGTATTTTTGTCCTTCTTTCCACACAAGCTAAGCAAGCTGCCAGGGCACTGAAGAAAACCCTCAGGTGGTGAAGCAGAGAGGTGTGACATCAGGTGGGAAGCTATCAGTGCTCCTGGGAACTGTCTAGTCAACAATATCTGCCACAGGAAACATGCAGTAGGGTATCACTAATGTCTGCCACAGAAGATTAGAAACCAAGTTTATTCCTGGACCTAGTTACTCTTCTGAAAAACACTATGGAAATGATAAGAACTATGGTGTTCAGGGAAGATTAATATGAGTACAATATAGGACAGGGGTTTGCAAAGTGCAGCCCATGAGCCAAATCCAGCCTGCCACCTGTTTTATAAATAAAGTTTTATTAGAACACAGCCATACATACTCATTTATATTTCTCTATGGTTGCTTTACATTACAAGAGCAGAGTTGAGTAGTTGCAACAGTACGACTAATATTATTAGTATGCCTAGTGAAGGCCATAGATGGCAGGCCATGGAATAGTGCTGCCACAATTTCAAATAGTTTGAAAGTGTATAATTAACCCTTTGAGTGCCAACCAATATCCTAAGAACTATGCTAAAATTGCCAAGGCATTTTTGCTGATTTTACAGCAGTTTAGGAAAAAAATTATGAATCGTAAGTAAATGAAGTTACATATTCAAAAACTTAAGGAAACCTTTACTACATTGACACATTTAGCAATATCATCATCACTAATAAAAGCAGACTTAGAACTGGATGCCATTTTGAAGCTTTGATAGCGCTCCCGGCACTTCTGGCGAAAGACAGGAGGAGCGTGATCGCGCTCCCCAGCACTCTAGGGGTTAAACAAAACCATAGGGATTTTGCTTGTTTGTTTGATGCTTATTAGATAAGCAGATATTTTATAAAGAAAGAGCACTACACTGGGAGAAGACTTGGGTCTGACCCCTAGTTTTGTAACTGCAAAATAATGAGCCTAAAGCATAATGGTGCCCACAAAACCTTGCTGGCTGCACAGACAAAGCCCAAGTTGGTAGTACCATGTATAGTATGGTTGCCAAGATCTAGGACCTCTGCCTCAGAGCTTTGATTGTTAGTATACTCAGGGGTAAACTGGACTTAGAGATTTATGTACCTTGACCTAACTCATGTCATAACTGATAATTACAATTTAGAAGGTCAACTCATTCATTTGCAATGAAAAAAAATCTAATGAGAAGATGATTTTCATGTCAACAGATCAGTGGGGTCTTTTCTTGTAAGGAAGACAAATTATAATCAATAGGTTGCTAGGTGGGAATAAAGTCAGACCACAACAAATTGATGGTAGTAGTATTTAAGCAATGGTGACCATAATAAAAAACACAATGATCATTGACTCTGTGCCTTGCACAATATGTGCTCTATGCGAATGATCACATTTCATTTTTATAAAAACTCCAGGTAGGTACTATTTGGTTCCCATTTTATAGGTGAGAAAACTGAGACATAGTAAGGTAGAATAACTTACCCAAGACCACGAATGTTAGAAGTAGTAGTAGAACTAGGATTATTTTCTAGAGACAATGCCACATAGGAAGATTTTTACTCCATTCCCAGTAGGAAGTAAAAGTGCCAACTTATATGTAGTAGCAGAAGGTACTTTGTGACAAGGGCCACATGGGCGGCCAAACAGAGAGAGAACAGGAAAGGTTCTTGTGATCAGGGAAAGTCTTCATGGGATGGGGCAAGGGATGAGGCTTGAGAAAGGCCCCAAAGGGTGAGCAGGATTCACTGGGAAAGAGCAAGAGGAGTGAGCCGGAGGGTGGACGATGGCATGTGCAAAGCACATCCACAGTAGAGGATTTGTGCTGGGAAGCAGCAGGAAGAAGTACTGAAAAGTATTCCAAGGGAGAGGCTGTGTGTGAACCTCCATGTTGAGTTGGGATTTTTTCCCCGATCTTGGTAAACACAGATGACTCTATGCTTGCCTACACTCCGAATTGATGCCAGCTCAGTGCCAAGCATTGCAGGAGACATCAGCGATAGAAAGGTTACTGAAGCCCAGTCCCTGCCTGCAAGGCACTTGCAGTTTAGCACAATAATGTGGGTGACATCTCAGAGGTAGAAGTGAGTAGCTGGGAAAGCCCAGATAACTGCCCTCACATGGTGATCTTAGAACCTGGGTCTGGAAGAATAAGAAACCAAAGCCTGTCAGATAGCAGGCTTAGAAGGGTGTTATTAGAGCGAGTGAGAACAAGATCCCAGATGCAGAATTTAGAAAGGTTCTACTTGCCCGTGGAATGGGGGAGGTGTAGTGTGAGGGGCTAGCAGCCTGGGCATAGAGAGCAATGACGTGTGAGTAGAGAAGAGGGGTTCTTAACCATTTACCCTAAACATTTACTGGGGCTCCTATAGGCACAAGTCGTAGAGCATAGAGCTAGATGGGGAGGGGCACACGGGTAAATGAGTGCCCATCCTTGCATTGCAGGGGCCATCAATCTGGAAGGAACAGAGGCCAGAATGCAGACTCCCTAGGGGAGCAGGACCACATCTTGCTCATTTGTTATTCTTATTTTTGAATTCTTTTAGGGCCTTGAGCAGGGTGCCTGGCACATATTAAATGCTCATCTATTGTTTGTTGAATGAATCAATGAACATAAATAATTCTCATGTAATGCAGAAACTAATACATGCTAAACAAAGGGGAATACAAAGGAACAGGGGTCAGTTCCGAGGATGGCAGTCTGATGAGAGTTGAGATTTAGAGGCTGCAGGGGGGCTAAAGGGCTCCATCTCTCTGAGTCAGTCCTAGCCACTTGCCCTTGGCTTCTCCTCACTCAGTCCCCTCCCCTTCTGGCTGAAGTGGCCTGGGACTGGAAATCAGCCTCGGCAGCACCAGAAGAGCTTTGCAGACGAGATTAAAAGCAAATCAAAGAAGAAAAATTGTGGCTCGGTTTATGTCTTCCTAATTAAAACCCCGCCAGTCTCCCTTCTTTTTCTTTCCAGCTAATGTTACACTAACGAGCTGAGTTTAGTGGCATTTATGTAGATAAAAGTCCCAATGATTGATCTCAATGGCTTGTTAAAATTAGTTTCAGTCCACCATATTGATTTAATTCCATTGCTTGAAAGTGCTAATTAATAATGATAATAAAAGTGTCTCGGCCCATTATTATCAGTGGGCAGGCGGGGGGGGGGTGTGGGGGGAGAATTGCTGTTTTAGTGTCACTTACTCTGTCTAAGGGTGGCCTTTGAAAGCTGGCTGAGGGCACAGGAGGCTGGCGATTGGGGGCATTAAGGAGTGGTTCTGTCTCTTTCTGTGGTTTGGTAGGTTCCACGTGGGGGTGCTAGAGGCTTCCGGGAGGGGTGAGAGAAGGGCGGGGTGCCAGTCCTGGGTGAGCAGTTTATCTTGATTGTCCTCTCTAAGCCTTCTTGGCTCCTTCCAGAGGTGGGGGTGCTGCTTGCCTGGGCATTTCTTGAAGGAAATCAAGAGCTTAAACTTGAGGTTAATCTGGAGGGTGATAAAGCTGGCGGGGGACAGGATTGGGTATTTGCTGTTTAGATACTGATGAGCAGCAGAGGGCTGGGGCCTGGGACTCTGACCTTCAAACCTCAGCAGCCCAGACCCAATGCTGCAGGAAGCCCAGGAGGGGAGGGAGGAATTTGGTGCAAGAAGGTCAATTGAGGAATCCCAACCTTAGGGAAGGGAGAAGGATTTTAGAAACCAAAGTGGAAAAGGACCCAGGGAAATTGAGTTAACAAGGAAGAGTTAGAGGTCTCTCCTAAATGAATGAATGAATTTAGCTTTAAAGAAGTCTCCTCACCTGAGATAAAGGCCTCTGCCTCTGGAAAGGATTCTGCCAGCCACTCCAGGGAATAGGATGTGGGGTGAGGGAAGAAGGGTGATACTGGGAATAAAAACAGTGCTTGGAGGAAAGGGCAACTCTTCCGAGGCAGTGGCAAAGGCCCTATGTGAGAAACACCTGCCAGTGCTGGTGGGAAGAGGTGAGGGCAAGGGAGAATGGCTCCTGCAACTTGGCCAGGCCTCCCCCAACCCCAACCCCAACGCTAAATCCCAAATCCTCTCAGATTCACCCCTAGGTCATCTACCAGATCTCTCTCTCTCTCTCTCTCTCTCTCTCTCTCTCTCTCTCTCTCTCTCTCCACACACACACACACACGCACTCCTCAGACTATCATATAGAGGCCCAGGTTCCATTAACTATATATGGTTTGTGTTTTGGAGCAGCTGTGGGCCTGTAATCCTCCTGCTATTGAGCTTTCTGACCATCAGTGGTCCATGGATAGCACCTTGAGGACCAGAAGCTCCTTTCAGGTCCCAGAGGATGTGGTGGAGAAAGTGGGCCGAGAGGGATAGATTAAGGACATGCCGCCTCTAGAGCCCACACAGGCCCCAACAACCAGAGGATCAGGCGGTGACCTTCATTCTGATGCAGGATCTGGCTCAGCCCATAGCTGCTCCTTCTCTGTGCAGGGCTGGGCTACTGCCTAGGAATAAGTCTGCTTAAGGCAGAAGTCTGTAAGGAATGCAGCCGCTGGGTCTGGCAATTTGGAGCATCAGAGTCTTGAACATAACAGCCAAAGATCCACCTGATATATGTAGATCCTGGAGAAGTTCTTTATCAAAGGACCATAGGAAGCACCCTCCCCGTCTCAAAAAAGATGAATTGAAAACTCCCACCATAGAATGCAAACTATATATGATTTACTCTACAGTTAACTCTGCATAATTATATGCAATAATTATAGTGTGTAGTTCTGATATTAATTGTAATCCATCCTCATTAAGGAATTAACCAAACCATGTGTGGCTGGGGGTGGAGAGGAGAGGATAGCTTTTATTATGATTTACTCTCTATTTTTTCCCTCTCAGGTTATGCTATTTTTTTCTTCTCCTGTTCTTTGGGCTATACTTGTTCCTGCAGTGGTTTGAGTCAGGATATTGCGTTTTGTTTTTTTTTTGTTTTTTTTTTGTTTTTTTTGGTATTAAGGACCTCATTGCTAACCCCAGAAAGTCATCTGTCTCTGTTTATGCAGTTCCTCCAGGTTCACTTAAGTCAAGAATCTGTACCAGCGATGCTCCTTGGGAAGAGTGCTTCCTCCAAATGATCAGCCCAATGCCGACTGCTAGCTTTACTTTATATGGGATTTCTATTTGGATGATCCCAGCTTTCTGTTTCTCCCTGCCTACTCCCTGCCTGCTGCTCCTGTGTTCGGCAGGGCCCTACACTGTGATAGGGTAAAGGGGTTTGAGCTTGACTTATTTTGGGGGGAAGAGAAACTTCCAGATTGACTCCAAGCTTAGAATAGATTGCCTTTGGTAAAAAATATGGGAATCCATATGCTTCCTTGTAACACTGTTAAGCACCCTCCCTTCGTCAACTCAGGAATATTCTTGTTAACCATTTCATGCACATGCTTGGAGGGGGTAACAATGCCCTTAGCTGGAATGTGGGTCCTGGTAGGGATCTTAAAAGTAATCTCTGCATTGCTCTGGTTTTAGATAGAAGCCATGTTTATGTTCTTTGAGGTCCGGGATTCCTAATGGAATGTTGGAGAAATGATGCATTCTGTCATCCCTGAGACCTTCTACTGTTCCTTTCCATTGTGACATACCATTTTCTCCTTTTCCTTTTCCCCTCTTCTTCTGCAATCCAAGCTTGACCAGTCTAGCTAAGGCTGACACATGAGAACTATAAGGTCGACCATATGCACTATGGGAGGGAAAGTAAGCAGTAGGGACAAAGGGGAGCCTTATTTAGGAGGACATGTGTGTGTGTGTTAGTGGGGAGAGTGTTTTCTTGTTGAAACTCCTAACATTAGGAATGGCAGACTCCACTTGTCCCTCATGGCATGGCTTGGGTGGCAGCTGGGATTTCTCAAGGGGACTGAGTGATTTCCAGTGGTAATTTTGGAATATACAGTCATGGGTTATCTAGTAGCACACAGAAAGATGTTCCAACTAAGGGTTCAGTTTGGAAGTCTGATGGACTCAAGCCTGGAAGTTAAGAACCTCTGATTATACTCAGTTGAGTACGCACTGATTCGTGTCTGGTCCTGGGGGTGGAGGGCTGGCAGGATACCAGGACCTTCTCATGGGCTTGAGGGACTGCTCAATTCTCAGTGAGTGTGAACGTATTCATGGGGTAGGGGTGGGGTGGAAAGGGGTTTGGCAAAGAAAGTTTCTACAACAGCCAGATAGAGAAAATGATTTAAAAAGTCGTCCAATTTGGTTAATGAATGTGGAAATTAAATTTGTCATCAGATCCATGGAGTAAATACTGGGTGTGAAACTGGAGGCAAAAAAGGTCAGGCGCGTGGTTAATATTGAAATAGAGTGGGAGGTGGGGAGCTGGCAGGGGAGAGGGACATGAGGCAAGCTAGTCTAAGACATTGTGGCCAGAGCACAGAGGATGGGGGAGGAGGAACAGCTGCAGGGTGGGGTCAGCCTGAGTTGATGGCCCAGGGTTAAGGTATCTGTGGGCTAGAATACTGGGCAGCTGAATTTCATAGACCTCTGTAGTGAGTCAATCTGAAACCCCAGTATAGAATGAGCGTAGACAGTACTAAAGAACCATGGGTCAAATGTGGTCAAATGTGGAGGAGAACCCAGACAGGGGTAGGGAGTCATGTAGGGAGGAGAGAAGAGAGAAATTCAGCGTGCTAGCTGCCGTGGCTGGGCAGTGTTGTCTGGAGCCAGGGACTACTGGCTCACAAGACCATGCGGTGCACATCCCTTCCCAACTCCAAGTTCAGTGATATTATGTTGGGAAGGTTTTAGGTTGAAATCAGCCAAGCTGAGAATATTTACACTATGGAAAGTGGCAAATGCTACAAATCAGGGCTTTCCCCCCTGGAGAGCTGGTTGTTAAACATTTATGAGCATCCTACTGGGAGTAGGGCCTCTTTCATGTCCCCTAGTGTTAGGGGGCATTGATGTGGGCTTTATTCTGTACCATTAGCTTAGAAATGGCACAAATTGGAATCACGTACGAGTCCGTGTTTGAGGAGCTGAGAGAAGGGGAAAGAAGCAGGAGGAAGAGAGGAGATAGGCTGGCACTAGATCTGTCAGCTGCGCAGGCTGTCACCAGAGGTAGTGCTAATGAAGGCTGATGAAAGTAGCCATCAGCAGCCCCACTTTTAGTCTTTTGGGCAATTGCTTTTCTCTGGGTGTGGTGTGTGGGCACTGTCACACGCTGCTGTGTAGTGGAAATGGATACAGACCTGTTGAAACATGAATTGGCACCAGGTGCCATGAACTTCAAATGTTAATATCCTTTGACCCAGTAAGTAATACTCCTCTGGGAATTTGTCCTAAGAAATTAATCCTAAACACATTTTCATTTTTAAAAAAAATCTATGCTGCAAAAAGATGTTAGTTTCAGCTCTATTTATATTTGCAAAAAGTTGAAATTAATCTAAATGTCTAACTGTGGCAGAATGGTTGGGTAATCTATGACATGTCTTTTCAGTAGGTTGTTACGCAATGATTTAAAAGGATGTGAGGGAAGTTTATGAAAAATATGGAAATGCTTATGATAAGCAGAATATAAAATTGTAGAGTAGCATTTTTCTAAAGTGGGTTTTCTGGAATACTACTTCTGTGTCAAATACATTTGAGAAATGCTTGGTATCATAGGCCCCTCTCAAGACTTCACAATGCCCATCAACAAGGAAGTTTCTGTGGTTTAACCTACTGCTTCTTGAACTTATTTCACCCCAGAGTCCTTTATCCAACCAATGCCTATTACCATCCTCAAGCATTAGAGTTCTGCAGAACAGAGTTTTGGGAAATGGTGACTAAAGGTTTATAATTACACTAGAGGCAAGGGGGTGGGGAGTCTCTCAGCCCTCTCACAGTCCGGGAGTCCTTGGGGGATGTCTTAAGCTGGCAGTTGGACTTCCTTAGTGCTGCCATGGAGGTGGGACAGGCTCTGCCATCACCGCTGCACTAGCCAGCCTTAAGCCTGGCTTCTGGCTGATCAGCGCTCCCCTGTGGGAGTGCACTGACCACCAGGGGGCAGCTCCTGCATTGAGCATCTGCCCCGTGGTGGTCAGTGTGCATCATAGCAACCATTCGGTCTATTTGCATATTAGCCTTTTATTATATAGGATAACAGAGCTACCCTGGACAATTTCTTAGGGGCACTGGGAGGATAAATTAGGACAAATACTAATACTTATCATAGTTAACAAAAGCCCAGGGTGATGTGTGCTTGCTCTGTGCCAGGCACCGTGCATTATGGTTTGCTCTGTAGCAGATGGAGTGATCATTGCTATTAAATGATGTGAGTATTCCACCCACTAGTCTCTCCTTTCTCTTACCAGGAAAGGAGGACCTCTTTCAGGTATTTCTTCCTTGCAGTTCCCTATGTCCCATCCAAGTTGAGCCTGTCATCACTGCACACTCTTGCCATGGTTCCCTGGCTACCCAGACTCAATTTGTCCTTTGTTTAACCCTCCTGCAGGTTCCCCAGACTTCCATTAATTGCTCCCCTTCCAATTTAAAAATTATTCCATGTCTCCTTATTTCCTGATCTGGTATTCAGGGCTCTCCATATTCTGACTCCAAGTGATATTCCCAGCCTCTCTTTTCCTCCTTTACAAAGACATTTTGCCATCGCTGGTGTGAGTCCCCCACTGTCCTAGATTCTATTCTGTGTGTTCCTTCCTCCAGGCCTGTGCTTGCCCTTCCCACCTGCTTCTGCTCCACGACATCAGCTCTACCAATTCTGCACATGCTTCACAGCCCAGCCCAAGCTGTTGTTCCTACACGAAGTCTCCCAGAACACCTTTGCAATCTCTTCTTCCACTGATGCTCACAGCAGCAGGGGATCCATTTGCTGTCCATGGTATTGCTGTTTTGTGCTGTTATTTAAAAAAAACACACACATTTTGTGTTTTAAAAAAACATTTGGGCATCTATATTCCTCCCTCAACGACAGTGTAAATTCCTTAATGACAGAGGTCATGATATATACAATTTCCATAATACCTAGTCCATAGTAGATATTCAATAACTCTTTGATTAAGGAAGGGTGCAAATATATAAATGTAGTGCCTAGCTCCAAAGGTATTAGTTTCCTTCTCAGATGTAGAAAAATAAGAATCTTCCTTGTAAAGTGGAGTAAGAAATAAAGAGGGAGACTGAGGTCTGTCAAGTTGAGGAGGAGAATGGCCATGGACAGAGTCTTGAACTGAAACAAATAAAAAATCCAGGACTTTGCTACTCAATTTAAGATTTTCTGGGGTTTTATTTAAATATTCAGAGTTCAGGATCCCCAGACTGTTGGGAGAAATAACCAACAGCAGGGTAGTTGAGCATGTTTGAAAGAATTGTGTGCTACTCATTACAGTTAGGAACAATAGCTACAATTATGATGGTAATAATGATGATAATGATGGCGATGATGATGATGATGATGATGACCATAACAACGCTAATGATTAGGCAACAGCCCTGGCCGAGTCTGTCTCCGGGTGTCAAATCCTCCACTGGGTGGGTAGGAATTTTATCCCTTTTTCTGTTGGAGAGAGAAGGTCTCAGGCTGGCAGTATCGCTGTCCTGGGCTTCCAAGCCACAGGGTCTGGGAGGGACAGGCCAGGAAGGCTGGTCCATGGGCTTCTGGCTGCAGAGCAGAGGGAAGTCCAATTCCTTTGGTCTTGACTGAAAACAAAGTGAGGGTCCCTGGGTTCTCCTATAAACGGTAATGATAACACAATTATCATGCAAAACAAAAATTAAGTTTAATGGTGCAAAGCCAGGTTGTACTGGGGAGGTAATTCATATTAATTATGTTTGGATTAAAAGCTTATTTCTTTTGTTAGCATCTGCAAGTAGAAACTTAGCTGTTAGAAAAAAAATCCGCATATAATTACGGCCTCTTATGGAGGAGCAGTGTTGAGCTTAATGGGGCAGCTCTGCTCTCTTCAAGCTCCTGGAGAATGGTAATATTTCACATTTTATGAAACACAGAAGAAATAAATTACAGGTTTAATGATAAGAACTACTTGGGCTCATAATGAAATCTGATTGGCCAGTTAATCCACCGAGACCCTCAGATGTGAACTATCCAAAAAGGGTAAAAATGATGAAAAATGAAATTAAATGGAAAAACCTTCACCCGCAGCCTCTTTTGTGAAGGCTGGGGAAGGGAAGCGCAGGAGAGAAGCCCTGGGGCGGAGGAGAAGAACCGCTTCCTGGGGGTAGGGAGAGCAGAACAAGGGAAGAAATTTCCCTCCTGGCCTCCCCAGGTTTCCTGTGGAAATGAAGCCTTGAGACTTCCTGTGGGAAGAAAGGGAAGGGGACCAACAGGGGGGGAGGGAGGTGATTCCTGCAGGTGAGAAAGCTGGCAGGATCCCCAGCAGGGCCTTGTCTTAGCAGAAAAGACAAAGGCGGAATGTAGGCTAACTGGAGTTGGGCCAGTTGATAACATTTCTTCACAAAGGAGGAAATACTTTGCTAGGACAGGAAGGTAAAGGTCTGTTTCTCAGTTTAGGAAGCACTTCTGGGCCTGAGGCACCATCCTATGAGGGGCTTTACAAAAACCCTCCCTGGGTGAAAATGGTGAAGGGATTGAGAAGTACAGAGAGGCAGTTACAAAATAGTCATAGGATGTAAAGCACAGCATAGACAATATAGTCAATAATGTTGTAATAACCGTGTACAGTGTCAGGAAAATTGGGGGGAGCATTTTGTAAAATGTATGACTGTCTAACTGCTATGCTATACACCTGGGTTCTCATTCCTGCTTTGACATTTATTTGTCTGAAGACCTTGGACAGGATATTTCACTTCTCAGTCTCAAGTTCCTCACCTGCAAACCAGGTTGTTGTCCAAGCTGTAGGGGTCTCGGGGGTCACCCGGTTCTCCTCACTGCTCTAGTGGGGAGACAGCTATCATCCATGAACAATGCCCAGCACAGGTTCTGAAACACACAGATAACTCAATAAATGAGTTTGGCTCTGATATTTTATTAACTACTTGATTCTCAGAATTTTAGATTATTTAGTTGTAAAATGTGGATAATGATAATACCTGTTCTATTGACCACCTAGAGTTTGTCTGAAGAGAAACTGAGGTAAAATATGTGAGAGGAAAACATTAACAGAATTTAAAGCGAGACGGGATTACATAGTGACCCTTCCTCACAAGGCAGAGGGGAGTCGCCACTCGGCTCCATGTGAGGAACTTCTGCCACAGGAAACCAGCACTCAATGAAAAATTACCAGACATTTGAGGAAAGCTATGAAAATGAAAGAGAGGTGATAAAACAAGTTCTGACATAGAAGGAAACAATTAATAGAGCCTTGAAAACACTTATACTTAATACTCTTAAAAAGATGAAAGAGGACATTATATCTATGAAACAAGAACAGGAAATTATGAAACAAGGACAGATTGTTTTACACAAGACCAATTAGAGAGCTTAGAAATAACCATATGATTGCTGAAGAGCAGAATGGATACTGCCACACATTCATCAGTTGCCGGGTGTTGGGATACAATGATGACAAAAGCAGACGTAGTAGTCCATGGACTGATATATTCATTCATGCGGGAGGAAGGCATTTGTGAAATAACCACTCCCACAAATTTAAAATGAAATTCTATGCTAACAGAGCCTGTGAGGGATGGGGATTGTGTTTCACCTGATTATGCCGATGAGAGTGAGCTTCCTGGAGGAGGTGATGACTGAGTTGAGATACCAAGAATGAGTGGGAGTGGAACCAGGCAAAAAGGGAGGTGAGAGTTCCAGGTAGAGGGTGCAGTCCATGTAGATGTGCAAATAGAAGAGAATGAAGGAAGGCCAGGGTGGGCGGGCCCATGGTGGGCGGGCCCATGGGGCCCAAGAGAGAGAGCTGGCGCCTTAGAGAAGCTTAGAGAGGGTGGGGAAGGTGGAGCAGATCATGACAATCAGGACCCATGTTAAGTCTGGACTTGAAGCAAACTTTAGTCAGGAAGGTAGGGGGGAAAATCACTTCTGGCAAAAAGGGCTTTAAAACCCTCCTCCCATTACTCCAGTATTCAGAATGCTTTTGCTCAGAGAGAAAATACAGGTTTGAGAAGGAGAGTTTCATGATCACACAGCTCACAGTCAGCATTTCCTTGAGCACAGAGGAAAGTAAAACCACACATGGAATTCAAGGGACAAAAGACTGAGAGACTGGGTGACTGGGCATGGCAGAGGGAAGTTATACTAAATTGAGGCTGGAGGCCACCGTAAGTCATGTGCACATTGAAGTTAAACAGAGCTCAGGCAGTAGAGAGAGGAAAGCAAAGCCACCTCAGAAAGAAACAGATACAGCATAAGGTGGGAGGAAAGGAGTAGGGGGGAGGAGAAAGAGAGAGAGAGAGAGAGCATGCTTAGTTCACGAAGCCTTTTTAGTTCTCTATTCCAGTTCCTGTGAGGCCTTGCCCAGCTAATGCTCAGCTTCTCAGGTTTCTATGAACTTCCTTTTAAGGTTTTGCTAGTACTCTTTCAACCCCCTTGTTAATCTTCTGAGAAAAGAAAGAAAAATAAAGAGAATGATAACTCTTTTGCAATTACTAAAGGCTGCCCTGTCCACCATGAGTCAAGTCTGAGATTTATAACATTGGTCTTCAAAGAAGAGGCTGATGTTCCAGCCTGAAAGAAGGGGTGGGAGCAGAGGAAAATGTTGCCTGGATCATAACCACTTCCTTAGAAGGTTAGAGATGATCTTGAGGGAAAGAAGAGGGACTGAAATCTGATAACCTTATAACCTTTATCGTCAGTCGTATGTCAATATGTTTGGTATTCTGTGCAGTGCTTGTCTTTTACTACAAAGTCTGAGTTCCATTATAACAACCTTTTCACATCTTCATGAAGACACTAAAAGAACTTTTGAAAGTATTGCTATAGATAAGCATTTCTACATATCTCTATATCAGTGATGGCAAACCTTTTGAGCTCGGCGTGTCAGCATTTTGAAAAACCCTAACTTAACTCTGGTGCCGTGTCGCATATAGAAATTTTTTGATATTTGCAACCATAGTAAAACAAAGACTTATATTTTTGATATTTATTTTATATATTTAAATGCCATTTAACAAAGAAAAATCAACCAAATAAATGAGTTCGCCTGTCACCTCTGACACGCGTGTCATAGGTTCGCCATCACTGCTCTATATAGAGAACATGAGGCTGATACTTGGGAGGAAGGAACCCCTGGGAATGGCACTGACGTGAGGACTGGCTGCAGTCTTAGGATTGGCTGGTTTGTATCTAAGAGATGTGCTCTGGCGGGTCCTTTGCTGTCTCTAAGAAAGGGCTAGTACCAGAAGGGCTGTCTCCCCCTGGCCAGGAAGCTTTGTAAGCTGTCAATACATCATAACATAGAGAAAATACGAAAAAACATCCTTAATCTCAGTATGCAGAGATATTTTGGAAGAGTGTACCCAGATTAACACTTAAAGGCAAGATTTTGGAGACGAAAGTGGGCAAAGCCAGCTGAGCAGTTTCTCATAGAGAATTCTGTCTTTGTTGTTTCAATCAGGGTCTGGTCAGGAAAACAGAAACCAACCTCAGTATTTCAAACCGAGGCTGTTTAACACAGGGGATAGGTTACAAAGATTTTGGAAAGTCAAAGAGCCAAATGGAGAGATGAAAGTGATTCAGAGATGAAGTTGGTTCAGAGATTATCTAAGGCTGGAGGACAACGGTGTGGTGATGGGGTTTTCAGAACCTTAAGATTGTAGAGGGTGGATCACAGCTTCAAAAAGTGGAATAATGGAAGAAAGACTATCAGAGAAAAGAGGAAAGAATGGGAGTAGGTGGAGAGGGAGAATGGATGAGAGAGAGAGAGAGAGAGAGAGAGAGAGAGAGAGAGAGAGAGAGGAGAGATCTGTTTCCTTCTCTCATATCTTGATTTTCTTGCAAGCCTGGCAAAACCGAACAGAAAACCCACTGCCAAAGGCACCTGGGAAATGTAGTTTGCAGACTTCCAGCCATATTATCATAAGAGGGTGGATGTGGGACTGAGAGCTAACAGGCAAAAAAACTGCTATATTAACAAAGCTTATTTTTTTTCAGGGCAGTTTTGTAATGAGCTTCATAATTACTAGTTATTATGAGGCTATTGTTCTAGATTTAATGGATCTTTCAAATAATCACTTTAACCCAGGCTTTCCTCCAAATTAATCAGAAGATTGACTAATCTGAGTGATTGTTTAAGGCCAAGGTACTCTAAAGGAGAACTCGTATAAATAAATTTTCTTGAATTATTGGGATGATAGACAAATGTATGTGTTCAAAGAAGTTTTTGACAGTAAAAGTTATCATAGGAAAATTAAAAAAACAATATTTGAAAACAATATAAATGCTTAATAATAGGTGATGAGCTAAGATAATTTTAGCATTTTATTTTGATTATTATGTAGTTATTACAAACAATAAATATTATTATTATGTAACAAAACCCAACTTTTCAACCAGTACATATTGAGCACCTAGTATGTTCCAGGCATTATAATTAATGTTGGCATAAAAAGACGAATGGAACATGGTCCCCTGTTATTATGGTGCCCATAATTTTATGGCAGGCATAGTCTTATAAACATGAAAAAGAGTTTACAAATTACATAAGAAATTAGAATAACACATTTTTATGTATACAAATTTTCTATAATGAACATGTATTATATGCATAATAAAAATAGTAAATTTTTTGTAATATAGTTTTATACAACTATCTAAAAAATATATTACTAGTGGAAGAGAACGTAAAAGAGTGAAAATCATTGTGTTAGGGTAATCCTACCATGATGGTTAGTTTTATATGTGAACTAGGCCAGGTTCTGGCACCCTATGATTTAATCAAGTGCAAATCTAGGTGTTGCTGTGGAGGTATTATTAAAATGTAGTTAACATCTATAATCAATCAACCTTATGTAAAGGAAAACACTATTGATCATGTGGGTGGATGTTGTCCACTCAGTTCAAAATCTTAAGAGCAAAAACTAAGGTTTCCCAGGAGGATGTCCTGCCTCAAGACTGCAGTCTGACTTCCCAGCCTGCTGGCCTGTTCTACAGGTTTCAGACTTGCCAGCCTCCACAGCTGTGTGAACTATTTCCTTAAAACGTACCTTTTTATTTCATACATACATACATACATACATACATACATACATATACACACACATGCACAAACACACACATGCACACAAACACATATCTCTTATTGGTTCTGTTTCTCTGGAGAACCCTGACTGATACACTTACTAAATATTTGTTCTTTTAAATAGTCCTTAATTTAACGATGGCTTATTCATACATAATTTCTTTATAGTCTCTTCTGTCCTTACTGTAATTGGACAGCTCTTTAACTACCTTTTCTACTCATAGTCAATATTTCTAAAGCCTTTCTGTAGAGGCAGAATCTAATGGAGATCAATGCCAGAATGAATTATCTTACATATTTTCTTTTTCCCCTCCCAACTGGCTATAGAGCAATGTCAGTGGCTGCTCTCAGTCTCAAGGCCACAGCAGCCTGTGTATGCCTCCATCAGCCCTCTGCTGGATCCCAGGGAGCATCTGTATTTCTTGTGCGGTCACACCATCAAGAGTGTGCAGGGGACAGAACATTCGATTTCTGTCTCAGCTCACCTACTTTCTGGCTGTGTGACCGTATCTAAAGTTACTTAACCTCTCCGTGACTCAGTTTCCTCACCTGTAAATTGAAGATGTTTATTCAACCAAACCTGCAGGGTTGTGGTGGAGATGTCAAATTAATATGTAAATATTCTAGTGCATAGCAGCAGTCCCACAGACGGTCATCACTATCACTATATCCTTGAAGATGAGGGTGGACTTCGGAAAAGACTTTTGATGCATGTCAACTCCCTAGGCAGTAGAGACGCTGGTCAACCCCCACCTCCCAAATCTGACAAAAGGTAAAGAAATCATGCTTGCAAAGCACACTGAACCCTCAAAAGAAACATGGGTTTCATTGTCATTTACTACTACTACCATGTTAGCAGAGAATAATAGATTAATCAACTATAAATAAGTAAAGGACACTTGCTATCACACAGAAATTTTGTTTCTCCAGGAGGTATGCAGGCAGTAAATAAATAACCCTCCCTACCCCCCCCTTATTACCTTATAATCCTTTATAATTCTCTTGGGCTGGTACCTTTTTGCACTACAGTAACCAGATTCTTCTCCAGTGGTCGGCAAACTGTGGCTCGCGAGCCACATGCAGCTCTTTGGCCCATTGAGTGTGGCTCTTCCACAAAATATCGACTTCTGCGCATGGGCCATGAAGTTTCAATCGCACTGTATGTGCGCGCCTGCATGTGGTATTTTGTGGAAGAGCCACCCTCAAGGGGCCAAAGAGCTGCATGTGGCTCGTGAGCCACAGTTTGCCGACCACGGTTCTAGGCCAAGGACTCAGTACTAGTCAGTTTTCAAGTATCTGCATGTGGAATATCCACTTAGGGAAGCATCTGCCAGGAAAGTTTTAATCCCAACCTAGCTTTCTTCTAGCACCTCCCTCTCATTTCTCCCTCCTTCAGCCCTCACCCAGCTGATGTGTACTTAGGAAATGCAAACTAATTTTAAAATTCGCTGGAGCAAAAACATGATTAGAATAGTTAAGTCTGCTGCCAAAAATAAAATTAGCTAATGCATTCCATATATTTAGATTTCCAAAATTAAGTTGAAATGATGCTTAGTTCATCCAAAGCTTGGGTTTATACACATCACCCCATATCTCTGCTAGTGGATGCTACTTTTTCTGGCAGCGATGCATTTGGTTCTCTTGTGAATGGCATCACCTTTTCCATAGCCCAGGGCAATGTTATTACACTCTCATTCTGTTAAAAGTGAGGTCACGGCCCTGTGGGAGATGATGGAGAAGAAACTCCTTGATGCTGGGGAGGAGGACAAGATCAGAGACACTGCAGGTCTGTCTAAAGAAAAGTTCTCCCATTCTCCAGTGCCCTCTACCCAGCCTGCCAGGCAGCCAGGAGTCCAGCTGGGGAAAGGAGCCCCAGTGAAGGTATCCCAGCTGCTGGCACCAAAAGAGATACTCTCAGGGCTCCTAAGCTATGTTGCTGCCTTCAGGATGCTCATAGCCTCTTAGGATCAGTAGCATAACACACATTACAAAATAAATGAGTTATTAAATTTAATGCCATAGACTAACTAGAAGGAGAGACTCAAGAGAGAAACCATCAATGTGTGCTGGAGTGGTTCTCACGGTGGAGGAGGCACTTGGGTTAGGAGTGGGCTAGATTATCGGGAAAAGAAGGGCATTTCTGGTGAAGGAACCAACCTTAGTAAACGCCAGAGCATAGAAATGAGCAAGGCCTGATTGTGGGAGAACAAAAGAAGTTAGCCGGAAAGGGACTTGGGGGAAATACAGGTGTGTTAAAACCTTTTTGGTTGCAAGGAACAGAAAGCAATTTGATCTACTTTAAGAAAAAGGGGAAATTTATTTTAAGAATTAAACTTAAAATAGTTGGACTCCAGAAAGGAAGGGTCCAGCTCACCACAACTGGACCTTGGACATACTAATATATTTTACTCCTTCACATTTCCTAACTTATTTTTATATATTTTTTACATTCTTTTTCTCCTTAAGAAAGAGAACCATTAGTGTTTTGGGATTCTTCAGATAAATCTCCTAAGGGATTGAGAAGTACAGATTGGTAGTTACAAAATAGTCACAGGGATGTAAGTCAAGCTTAGAGAATATCCTATATAATAAAAGGCTAATATGCAAATCAACCAAATGGCAGAACGACCGATTGCTATGATGCGCACTGACTACTAGGGGGCAGATGCTCAATGCAGGAGCTGCCCCCTGGTGGTCAGTGTGCTCCCAAAGGAGGAGCACCACTCAGCCAGAAGTTCTGAGCTGGACTCACTGCTGGCGAGTGCAGTGGTGGTGATGGGAGCCTCTCCCACCTCCACGGCAGCGCTAAGGAAGTCTGATTGATGGCTTAGACCTGCTCCCTGTGGGACTAAGCCATCAGTCAGACATCTCCTGAGGGTTCCTATTCTGCAAGAGGGTGCAGCCTGGGCTGAGGGACCCCCCTGAGTGCACAAATTTTGTGCACCAGGCCTCTAGTAGTTAATAATATTGCAAGAACTATGTATGGTGCCACTTGGGGTACTGGAAATATTGAGGGGAACCCTGTGTAAAGTATATGATTGTTTAGTACACCTGAAATGAATACAAAATAAAATTGAACAATAAAAAAATAAAAAATAAATAAAAAGAAAGAGGCCCATTTGGATAACACACTTGGGGATCCTTATAATTTCTTTCTCCTTCTGTCGACTAATTTTGGTACTTTTCCCTCTTTTAATACATTAGAAAAATGCTCCAAGCATCTTATCTTCTAATCAACACAAGATTTCCTTTACAGAGAATTGAAATTCAGCTTTTGTTAGAATAATGGAGAGTTCCTTGCTTTGTAAGGCATCCCTTTCACTGTTATCTTAACTTGTTAGGAAGTTCCCTCTAAAATGATAATGCTTTAATTGTACAAATTCCCATTTGTTTATACTTCACATAAAAAGAGAGCTTTGAGTTTGCCATTCTTTTGCTCAAACTCCCCAAATGGTACCCAACCACCTTGTGAATAAAAAAAGAAAAAGAAAAAAGGGGAACTCGTTTTAAGGAAACAAGGGCATTTCATGGGCTCAAGGACTCAAGGCAAGCCACATCGGGTTCCAGGAGGCTCTTGCAGTGTCTCTTGACTCCACTCTCTATGAGTCTGCTCCAGCTTTCTGTCTTTCCATTCTTATGGCCTATGTTAGCTGCTCCAGCATCTTGAGTTCTCTCCTTCCCTCTCCATCTTACTGGCTGTTATTCTGCCTCAATTCCAAATTCCTGGGAGAGAGAGAACCCTATTGGTGTAGGCCTGGTCTAATCCTATATAATAAAGAGCTAATATGCTAATTAGACCTAACAGCAGAACGACCATCTGGACGACCTTCTGGATGAAGCTGGGGGTTGCGAGGCCCAAGCCCCTTACATGAATTTCGTGCATCAAGCCTCTAGTCAATTATAATGAACAAGGGGTGTCATGCAGCGCAAGTGAAAATGTGGCGGCTGGTGCCCCTCCTAGTGGGTAGGGGAAGGTAGCCCTAGAGAAGGAGGAAAAGAGTTGATTGTCCAGGTGAGTAAGATTCGCTAAGACAGTCCTCCTGCCATTTGGTTCTTCTGCCTGAGTCTTTGTGGAAAACTGGGTGAAAATATTTCATTTGGCTGGGATTCTAGAGGGTTACCTTACTTTCAGCAAATATTAAAAAATCCAAATTTTGAAGCAGAGAAATTGAGGTGCGATTAGTCACTTTATAAAAAGGATTATTCACTTTTGAGGAGCCATACCAGGATTTTTTCCCACTTTAAGTGGTACTTTCCCATATGTCCCTAATTATGCTCATTTGCTTTGGGATGACTCTGCTTTCCTTGATTTGAGGAAAGCAGTGGGTCCAGGATCTCTCCCCTGGCACCCTCAATGCTGAGAGGACCTGGGAGGGAGAGACGCTCACTGCATTTGGCCAAGGCTTTCCATTGGCTAGGACATGAATTTTGTGAGGGCAGAGATAGGCCCTCTGCTCACCTTTGTATCCAGCCAGTGTGTGACACAGCTAATACATGCTTACTGAGCGGGATAAATAAACCCAATTTTCAGATAGAAGCAATTCATAGCCAAGGAGTAGCTGAAGGAGACTATAACTGCACTGTAAGTAGGGGAAATGATAATAAGTCCCTTTCTGCAAAAACATTATATAGGGCACTGCTTCTTCTAGTCCTGCCAGCAGAGTGTCGTAAAGGCTGGATGACCCCACCCCTGTGCAGTCTCAGGTCACACTTGGACTTGATCCACCTCGAATACTGCCCTGAGACCTCAGTGATGTTGCCTTTCCAAAGGGGTGCCTTGCGCCATGCAGACCCAGGTGCCACTGCCTTTCTTCAGGAAAGGCAGGAAGCCGGCTCCAGTCACCTTCGAGAAAAAGCCACCCCTTCCTGGTGGCCTGGGGGAGGCTGGGTAGCGAGGAGAAGGACTGGCCACCCTCCACCTGCCAGCCCGAGGCTCAGCCCTCCAAACAGAGCCTGAGGTGGCAGGCTGTCCAGGGGACGGCCCACCCGGGCGAACTCCTTGCCTTGGATCAGGAGAAGGCGACAAATGAGACAAAATGAAAAATATAATGATGCATATTATATTAATCATCCTCCCTTTTTCTGACACGATAAATCTTCCCTTTAAACTCATGGTGGCGATTGCATCATCTCCCTCTCTCCTCGAAACAGCACAGATTAAGATAAAGTGATAGTGCTGTGTCAAAGAGAGCTTTACTGCCACACTTGGGATACAAAGAGAGAGGTTAATTTATCATCGCTGGGGAGAACTGACAGAAGAGAGATATACTACCGAAAGGGGATTTAGCACAGGGCCAAGAAACTTCACACTATTTTTACCATCTGTCACATGCTCTAATAAAGCAGGGCAAAATATGAAGAAAGGAAAAATGAACTATCAAACACTGATGTAATGCAGCCCATAAATCTAATTTAATTACTTTGCATGGAGACAGGTCCTCGAGTCTGTGTGAATATACTGGATTTTCTTGGCAACTTAACAACTAAGTGTTTTAATAACATCACACTATAATTTATTCTGCTTGAAACACAAAACCCCTTTTGTGAGAGTTTCATTTTTGAGAACTGTTAATTTTTTCGGCTAATGTCAAAACTGGCATAAATTCACATGTGAACTTGAAGCCTGACTGTGAAAAAGGCTTAGGTTACTGCATGCCTTTTTATTGTTTGGCACTTTTCCCCCCTTCTGCATGCATTAGAAATAATTGGGCTTTGTTGATGACTTAGGTGAAGAGAGTTGTCTTGCAATTAGATTTTAATATAATGACAAAGGGTGTGTGAGGGGGAAATCTTTGTAAAATATAAAGTCGTAAGAAAATGCAAAGGCGAAAGAAAAGTCCTCATTTTCCCGGCAGAATAGCAAAACCCAGAATGCAGTATTTCTGGAATCAGGCTGTCCCCAAGACCATGAGAATTTCACTCTGGAGGATGTAAGAGTCCAGGGCAAAAGGGATGCTGGGAAGGCAGGTCTGTCCTAGAGGGAGCCACCGGGAGCAGAAAATAAATCAAAAATAAAATTAATATTCATCGGGTGTCTTCCCGAATTTGGATGCAGTTACAGAAATTATTGTTAATAATGAAAGCCATATATCAAAGGTTATAAAATTCATCTGTGCTAGGACACTATTTTTTTTTTTTAGGCTTTGTTCTGAACCATTAAAGATGACATATTGCATTTGTGTGCCTTTGTGTATAATCAGATACATTTAAGTGTGATTATAACCTAAACTGGCAATTTTGGCATTGAACTCGAGTTCTTAAATGGGGGCTGTGACACTACGGTCCAGAGGAGGTCGACTGAACCCATCCATTCTCCCATGACCTCACTCCGTAGGGCAGGATGGATACGTAATTAGTTAGATCATCAGTGATTCATGTTGGGAAAATAAAACTCTGAGCCTCTTGACAAATTCAATTGAAATATAATGGGGATAAAAAGATAAAAAAACAAAAACAAAACCCTATTCCTTTCCCCACCTCAAAGCCCCAAGCCCTCACACTAAAAGAAAACCTAAATGCAGAGATATACAGTCTGCTGAGGTTCATTTCTTTATTCTTTCAGCGACACTTCATAAATCCTCACTAGAGGAAACCTCTGTAGCACACACTTTGGGGCATATGCAATCTGCTAGCGGGATACAATGGACAGAAAAATGACTACGGTTTAGTACATTCTAAGAAAGTTTAACCTGATGGACAACATTGCCGGAGTTCATGGAGGGGGCGGGCAGATTTGGAGCTGGTTGTGGTATGGCCTTTGTATAAAACAGAAGTGATTCATCTGGAAAATTATAACCAGTATTAGGCCCATCAGGAAATTGACCACAATATTCGTCTTGTTGGATATTTACGACTGCCACTGGTGATTTGGTGTGTGTTAAATATCCACACTGATTCAAGGGCCTTGAAGCCAGGAAACCGAGGTGCAAAGTTTGTCAGAGAAGTGCTTTCAAATACATTTCTCCTCATGGCTTTTTTTTCTTTCTTTCTGAAGTTCATACTCCCCTGCTCAGACTTGGAAAACACTCAATTCTTGTGGTTTCTTGTTCTGTTGAATTTGTGTGGGAGAAAAATGTACAACCTTGAACTCTGAATGAAGCCCAGTGTGGAAAGTAGTGGTTTTCAGCTGTGCTATTTCAAATGCTCGCGTTGGTATTTTTAAAGACTTCCCACATATTCGGTTACTGACCTGAGGCCTGGAATAGTGAACATTGAAAATTAAAAAAAAAAAAAATCAAACTGCCAGTATTTACTTATGAAATGACTTGGTTATAGCCCAGCAATCCAACTGCCTTAAAATTAGTGTACAAATTGAAAGTTTGAAGGGTTTCTTTTTTGGCATTTTGATTTCCTCATCTGAAAAATGGGGATATTAATACCTACCTCCTGGGGTTGTTGTGAGGATGAAATGTGCCTACATATGTAAAGCATCGAGCACACTGAAATGATGGCTGCAATTAGTATTTTATGATTATTATTTTGATTTCACTACCCCTCCTTCGCTTCCTCTCGGGGTTTCCACCCGCCCCTTCTCCCTCACCCCCCACACCCCATAAAGTACTGTTTTTTTACAGACGTGCAGGAATCCACTTCAGTCAGCCTCCCCCTTCTGGCCCAGCCGCAGACTGCAGCCATGTCACTTTTCTTTAAAGTTACCCTCAACATAGGAAATGTAGAGAAAATCAGACATATGGGGAGGATCCAGGTCGTTTTCTGGAAATGGAAGGAAGCACTGGGCAGAAACATAGAGAGCGCTGAACTCAGTGTGTGCTGCTCTGTGGCAAAAGAGGACACTGCAAAGAAGCCCATGCTTGCAGAAGCCCAGGGAAGGCTTTCCAACCAGGGGGGTGGAGAGTTGGGGGCTAACCAGGAGTTAATAAGCCAAAAAAATTTATGATATTGTCTCCTTTAATCGGTAACTATTAGCCCAAGTGCCTGACACAAGGTGAACTTGACCTTTCATATAAAACAGTTGCACTTGAACTCTCCATGCTGCTCTGCGGTTCTTCTCATTCTTCTTTTAACATGTACCTTGCTTTAACCTTGCTGGTCAAGATGACAGATCATTTACATGAACGCATTATGCAGCACTGCCCCAGGTCTAAGCTGCAAGTGCGTGAGCACCCGGTGATTTGGGCAGCTGAGAGAAGCCCAAACAGCCCGCACCCGCAACTGGAAAGAGTGAGGTTTCAAGGAAACATCTTAAAACCACATTGGTCTCTGTTGTGACACCCAAGAGATGCTGAGTCACACTGAATTTTTTATTTATTTATTTTTGCTTTAACATTTTTAAAAAAATATATTTTATTGATTTTTTACAGAGCGGAATAGAGAGTTAGAAACATCAATGAGAGAGAAACATCGATCAGCTGCCTCCTGCACACTCTCTACTGGGGATGTGCCCACAACCAAGGTACATGGCCTTGACCGGAATCGAACCTGGGACCCTTGAGTCCGCAGGCCAGCGCTCTATCCACTGAGCCAAACAAGTCAGGGCATTGCTTTTAAATTTTTATTAAATTTATTGGGGTGACATTGGAGAATAAAATGATATAGGTTTCAGGTGTATAATTCTGTAATACATCATCTGTATACTGTATTGTGTGTTCACCACCCAAAGTCAAGTCTCCTTTCATCACCATTTCCACACTGCATTTTAAAATTTGTCTCTATCCTCTTCCCAGTGGCTTGCTAATGTACATTTTGTTCATCCATTTGTTCATCTAGGCGGCACACACTTGGTGCATCCTTATTGTGTGATGAGCATCATGGTAGGAGCTGGGCATACTAAGAGAGAGAAAATTGGCCTTGCCCTCGAGGTGCGTTGAGTAGAGGAAAGGACACAGACACAAACTCCCTTAACCACAATGTGATATACAAGCCATGATATAATGGAAGTCTGATCAGAGAGAGGATGAAACCCCTTTTAGAGGATAGGGGGAAGGTTTCTAAGGGTGTCATTTGAGCTGGGACAGCAGATGAATAGCAACTGTCTCATGTGTAGGAGTGAGAGATGACATTTTTGCTGGAGGGGTACAGTATAAGCACAGGTTTAGGAGAATGATTATTGTACATAAAAGTCAAACTGATCTTGATGTCTTACGGGCCACGATAGTCTGTGATTCACTGTGAGGTAAGGTCACAGACAGGCAGGAGATGAGTTAAAGATCCAGTAAATCTCTAGCTGCCCAGTTACCTAGACCTTATTCTTCAAATCCCAGGGTCCAAGGAGCAGAATGAATGGGAAGTTCTGTTGGTTCTGCCCATTGCACATGTGTTTAAGCTCCAGAAGGCTTGAGAATGTCACCTGACCTCCAGACCCTGAGGGTTGGTGGCTAAGCTTGGCAGTTCACCTTTGGACAAAGAAGAGTTTGTTTTGATGCACAGAGGGAGGGGTTGAAAATCCCCACTCATGGCCAGTGTACTAGTATTCCTGCTAACTAGATCAAAGCACTTTATTGAAGGATCATCTAAATATCCCAGGTCACAATCACAACTGACACTTACTGAACACTTGCCCTGGGTCACCACTGTTCTAAGTGCTTCAGCGAACCCTCACAGCAAAATGAGAGTAGGCTATTACCATATCCATTTTACCACAGAAGAAACTGTGACACAGACAGGTGGGGTGACTTGCCCAAGGTCACAGGACTAATAAGTGGCAGAGCACCATTATCCACTCAAGAGAGTGAAACCACTGTGACACATTTACCAAGCTAGGTGCTCCATTCATGTACATCATCTCATGATAACACAGCACGGTGACTCCATGAGACAGGCATAACCTTCGTGTTGCAGATGAGGACACTGAGGCTCAGAAAGATTAAGTTACTTATTGTCAAAGAGCCAGTCACTAACAAATGTGGCATTTAAACTTAGATGGGCCTGACATCAAAGCTGATGTCCTTTCCACTCTACCATGCTGATTTCCAAGAAGGAATCTCAGCTGCTCCTTTCCCTGCCATTTAAGGAGGCAGGCATTGATCATGCATTTCACTGAACAGCTGCTTTCCTTGTGGATGGTCATCCAGGAACATCCTCTTCAAGCCCTGCCTGGAATACAAGGCTGATCTTTACTGCCAACGTGGTATATTCCAGACATGGGTGATTTTGTCCTGCAACCTTCGTTCCCAATAAGGTGGAGGCAAACTGCATGCAGTCACTGTGGGTTGGGAAGTGAATCATAAATACATAGGTACTTTATTTCAAAAGAACTCAAGAGCCAAGTGAACTAGAGTTGTTCACCTTAGAGAAGGTGTACCTATTCACAGACTTCTGTTAAGTAGGCAATTCCTAAAGTGTGTTTATAAGAAGGGTCAGCAAACATTTTCTATAAATGGCCAGATAGCAAGTATTTTAGGCTTGGTGGGGCATATGGTCTCTGTCACATGGTCTCAATTCTGCATGGTAGTACACAAGTAGCCATAGACAATACATATATAGAATTAGCATGACTGCTTTCTAATAAACCCTTATTTATGAACACTGACATGTGAACTTCACATAATTGTCATGTGTCACAAAATCCTGTTCTCCTCTTGATTTTTTCCAACCACTAAAAAACATAAACACTATTTTTAGTTCACAGGCAGTACAAAAACTCACAGTAGGCTGGGTTTGACCCATGGATCATAGTTTGCATGGGGTTTATAAAATTTTATTATGTACTTGTTAAGAAATCTAGTGTGTAAATCAAATCACAAGGTATAGTTATTGTACACTGTTTAATTACTAATCAATTTTTTAAAAAATAGTGTTTCATTTAGTTGAGTGTTCTGAATACCCTTGCATCCTAGAATTCCCAGAAGGACACAAATCACACTCTGTTGAGCATAAGTTGACACTTTCCACACTGAAGATAAATTTATGGTGATGTTTGGGAATGCTGACTGTTAGGGTCAACGAAGGAGGAATGCATGAGGCCAAAGTAGTAAGGGATAATAAATTTATAAGGTCATCTGGAGACCAGATGGGATGAGCCCCCAAATGAGTTCAGCACCCAGGGATGGGGGGTCAGAAGTCTTAAAGGACTCTATGTGGGCTTTTTCAGGGGGAACTCTCTGGGTGGGTCTGGATCCTGGGAAAGTCTGGAGGGGAAAGATAATGGTCTTAGCAAATGAATGTGGCCTAAGCGAAAGGGAATGTCTGTTGGGAAATGGTCTAAAGGTCAGTCCCCAGCAGAGAGGGTATCGATTCCATTATTTGATTAGACCTAACACTGAGCACTTACCTCCAAGTTTTTGTTCTATGGAAACATTCTTTCTGGTGTGTTCATGACTCTAGAAAAGGGGTTGTCTGGCCAATCTTCAGATTGACTCACAATATCACCCTTTGGATCAAACCCTTTATTTTCTCATTATGGACCTCATACTCAGTTTCAAGGTTTGCTGTACCTTTTCCAATACAGATTAGAGAGATGCCATTTCTGAAAGTTGTTAAGTAGTTTGGGGGAGCTGCAGTAGTTCTTTGGGCCCCGTTAAACAAGGATCTCTAACAGGATCCAGGCCTTGATGCAGCTCAAAGAAAAAGCAAAAATTTGAATTTGGTGGGGGGCAGTGTAGTAGAACAGTCCCTCCTAAGTCCCCTCCAGTGCTACTTTCCTCTCTCTGTTCTCTCATTTGCCCTGATGGTTGGCATTTTCTCTAGAATTCACTGTGAACTGGAGTCTGGTTTCCATAGCAGTAGTTTTGCTGTCTCAGCATTGACCCCTTGCCCCTCTCATTCCTCTTTGCCACTGTTTTCTTATTAAATTAAAGAGCAGAGAAGATGAGCCTTCTTGGTCTGCTGTGTCCCTGGTAAAGAGTTATCCAAGTCCTGCTGGTATGGGTGGGCTGGCCTAGAGTATTGAGGGAAGAGACTTGGAGCCCAGACATGCTCCTCTAATTGCTGACCCTTGAGGACAGGGCTGGTGCCCTGGGGCATAGAGGGCATGTGGTGTGCTGATCCAGGAATCAGCCTGTTAAACTCTTTCCTGTGTGCCTCCTCCCCAAAGAGAAGATCCATAACTCACCAGACATAGATGGAAGGGGTGCCACAGGGGCTGCTCTCCTTGTCACTTGTCTAGGAAACCTGATCTGTCTTTCACAAGGATGACAGCTTGAATTTTTTTTTTCAATCCTCTCTCCCCTTATCACTAAGGGAGGACTGGGCAGGGGATTTATCTCAGATCAAAATTTGATTTTGTAACTGGAGCTTCTCTTTCTTCTGGGACCCACTTCTGTCTGTGCCCCAAGGTGGATGGTGCTGAAGGACAGGCAGGTGTGGTCTGGTGCAGCAGTGTTGAGTGATGAAAGATTCAAGCTCTGGGTACAAACTCAGGGGTGTGGTTAACTCTGCAAGAAGGACGGCTTTCCCTGTTTTCAGTTTTGCACTGTATTCAGGAGCCATGTACATTGATGGGGGTGGGGAGTGGAGATACATGAAATTTCCAGATCCTGGGTACATGTGGGTCATGGGTGAGATGGTTGCAGCAGCAAATAAGGAAGGAAAAGTTGCCTTTTGTTACATTCCCTGTGCTCTAGTTTCCTTCTTCTCTGGGTGGCCAGTGCCTACATGCGTCTTTGTCTCTTCCTGCTGCAGGACTCCACCAGGCTGACCCCACTGGTAGGAAAGTGAACTCCACCTTTGGGGTATGTTTTGAGAGCTGCCAGAAGGCTCCTGTATCAGTTAGTCAATGCTACAAAGACACTGCGTAACAACCACTCAAACTCAGTGGCTAAAAATAACAATCATTTATTCTCATGACTCTGCAGGTCAGCAGGAGTTGACTGGGGCTGGGTGGATCTCTGTCAGGCTTTATGGGTCCAGGTGGCTCTCCTCCACATGTCTCTCATCTTCCTCACGGGACCAGTGGACTAGCCTAGACATAGTCCTCGCATGGCAATGCCAAAGGTGCAATAGCAGAAGTGGAAATTCTCAAGATTTATTGGACAAGGAAAGTCACATGGCTAAACCCAAAGTCAAGAGGCTGGGAAATAGGAGTACCCATGGTGGGGAGGATACTGCACAGTTACACCACGAAGACCACCAATAGAGTAAAAGGATGCAGAATCAGGGCCTGAAACACCAAAAATATCTCCCCCCAAAGACCTTTGGCCTGGCTTTAAATTCCTGCTATTAAAATTACTCCTTTGTGCCATGGCTGGTGTGGCTCAGTTGGTTGGAGTATTATACTGTGCACTGGAAAGGTTGTTAGTTGGATTCTCAGTTAGGACAGATGC